>NC_135321.1:52374428-52391928 GCF_048772815.1 Callospermophilus lateralis
ACACACGCACACACACACACACACACACACACACACACCAGAAATGCCACAGTCTTTGTCTCTAAATTTCAGAAGTAGGCAAATTTGAAAATTTTCTAAAACTATAAAGGAGACTAAAGAGATGTGATAAGTGTATGAACTGTGGGAGCCTGGACTTAAATCAAGCATGGAGGATGACAACAGGACAACTAACAAATTGGGCTGTAGACTGGAGGAATGTCTTGTGTCAATGTTAGTTTCCTGAATGTAGGAATTTTTCAGGGTTATGGGAGAGAATGTGCTATCCTGGACTACTTTTAAAGAAATTGAACAACTGGGCCTGGGCTCCCACACCAAAAACTACATTTTTGATAAAAAGGATAAATAAATGAACAGGCTCCATCTAAATGTCAATATGCGGAAATCTTAATAACAGTGTTTAGGAAGTATGCTGATTAAATATGTATTTTTTTTTCATGGATAGCAAACATAGATGGAGAATGGGAGGAGAAGAACACACAACAGCTTCAGAATAGGGCTGTTTGGAGAACATAAACTACATTGGGGGGGACTGGCAAGCCACAAGATTCTCACTAAAGCTGTTCATTAAGTCTCACATTTGGACAGGTAATAGCAAGATGTCTAACAAGTCTATGCTCAGAAATTCTTACCTTATGAGGGAGATAAAGTTAAAACAAGAAGAAGGAAGCGAGAGAAGATCAATCCTTCCAGGTCATCCCCAGCGACCTACTTCCTCCAGCTAGTTCCTACCTCTCAGAAGTCTATTCAGAGCCCTCATAATCCAACCATTGCCTAAAAGCCCCACCTTGAACCTTGCTGCACTGGGAAACATGGTATTAACACATGAACTCTGTGGGGACATTCCAGATACAAATGATAATGGATAGATCTTCCTGCTCATTTTAATATTGTATAGTTGATTGTTTTATTTTTATTTTTTTTTCCAGTCTGAAGAACCTTTGAGCCAACTGAAAGTCTTTCATACTTCAACATGAAAGAATAACATCTTCATCTAACACCTGAAGATGAAGAGCTGGGGATGAAGCACTGCTATTATTCTGCTGGAAAGATCTGATTATGAAGTGTTGGAAGTAACACAGTTTACTGCAGAGTCAAAGAGAGTATCATCCCCATTGATATTATAGAAGTTTATTGGGCTGGAGTGGATCTCAGGGGTGATTCACTTGCCAAGCAAGTGTGAGGCCCTGGGTTCTTCTTCCAGAATCTCTAAAATGAACCGAAAAAGCTCATCTTTACATGTATATATTATGTCAATTCTCTTTTTCATCCTTCCATCATATAGATGTATGTAGTATTATCATTTATTTCTATTTGACTATGTGCCCCATGAAGAATAAATTGTATTTCGTTGATTTCCTGTCCCCGGGTATTCAGTGTTCATGCAAATAGATAAGAATATGAATGGCTAATGGAAGAGAGAAAGTGGAAAGGAAAGTTTTGTGTTAAATGTAGATAATTGATTCAATGTTGGAGATGTTTACTGGAAGGAACTGAGAGCCACCTATTGAAACAAGACACTCAGTGGCAAGCTTGCAATGCATTTTGGAGTTCACAGAGTTTTAGGGCCACAATGGGAGGGGTAGATGAATATATAAACCAGTTTCAGAATTTAAGTGACTCTCCAAACCAAGCTACATCAGCACCATAGCATATACTCAGAAGTAATTGAAGAGATTCATACATATTATTGCACAGTTGAAATTGTACTATTTATTCCTTTACTGCATCTCTAGTAATTGTGTAATTTATTTACTTCAGCTCAAACAATAATCTTAATTTTACATTTGTAATCCATGAGGAATTTCACTTTCTGTTCTTTAAACTAACAGGAAGAGTTCTGCTACACACACACACACAAAAAAAAAAAAAAAAAAAAAAAAGAAAGAAAGAAAAAGAAAGGAAAAGAAAAAGAAAGAAAGAAAGCTACAGTACAGTCCAGCTTTGATTAACATTGCAAATTTTCAAAAGACAAGAATGCTAATACTTGAATTACATATTTTATTACAGCTATTTACATTATGGCAACTAAAAATTGAAGTAGAAAATACAAAGTTAATTTACACTAATTTCTGCCAAGTTTTCTTGAGAAAAATATTTGAAGTTCAGTTTATTCCAAAGAAGATTTTTAACAGAGTCTCAAAAATGGTGGTGATGATAAAAAATAAAAACAAAACAAAACAAAAAACTACAGGTATGTTATATTAGAGAAGAGTTAATCTATGAATACTTATCTTACATTCCCACATTTCCAAATTATTCTATTATTAAACACAAAAACTCTATGTGTGTAAATTCTCATGTTTGATAAGACAAACATGATCTATCATTATTCTTAATACTAGTGAGAAAACAGGCTGACAAAAGTTCATTGAACTGTGAAAGTTCACAAAGTCAATAAATCATGCAACTGATATACAAACTGTTTTTAATTGTACATAAATAAACTTAGAAGAGCCTTACAATCCTGCTAAAATACTTAGTTTAAAAACTTTTCCAAACTGTTTGTGAAGAAAGATCAAAAAAACTTACTCTACACAAATAAAGAAATGTTCATTTTTCAGTGTCTAGTAAGCCCAGGCCTTTTTGAGCTTGTTCCCCATTTATTCTGAATAATTCTATGTACAATAGAACCCATAGGATAATATTCAGGTTGAAAAAGAGGGTAGAAATTTTAAGACAAAAGAAAACAAACAAAAAAAAGCCACTAAATATTCAAGACAATAATGCTGAGGTCTTCCAAGTATCATGAATAAGAAGATTTGGGGCAAAATTGTAGTAAATTTTAATTTTAACATTAGAGTTTTAGTCAGGTTTCTATTACTCTGACGAAATACTAAGAAAAACAACTTAGAGGAGGAAATATTAATTATGGATCACAGTTTCAGAGGTTTCCATCCATGGTCACTTGGTTCCCTTGTTTCTAGGAGTGTGGTGACGCAGAACATCATGTTGTGATAGAAAAAAATCTCCTGGTGGCCAGGAAGCAGGGGCAGGGGGAGTAGTGAGGGACAAGATGGTCATGCCCCCAATGATTGTTCCTCCAAGATTTTCCACCACCTCCCAACAGCTCCACCAATTGGGAACCAAACCTTCAACTCATGAACTTTGGGTGACAGGGTGTTTTAGTCAGCTTTTTGTCACTCTGATCAAAAGACCTGACAAGAACAACTTAAGCAAAAAAACGTTTATTTCAGCTCAGGCTCCACAGCCAACTCCACAGCTCTGGGCCCAAGGTGAGGCAGAACATCACAGCAGAGGATATGACAGAGGGAAGTAGCTCAGGACTCAACAGCTGGGAAGCCAAGAGAGCTTTGCTCACCAGGGCCAAAATATAAACCCAAAGACATTCCCCAAGTGACCTACTTCTTCCAGCAACACCACATCTGTTTACAGTTACCATTCAGTTAATCCATATCCGTAGATTAATCCACAGATTAGGTCACACCTGTAATAATTGGATCACTTTACCTCTGAACATTCTTGCATTATCTTATGTAGGAGCTTATGGGGAATAGGGTGCAGTGAATCTATTATGGGTTTGTTTGAGCCATATCGAGGCAGAGAGGCTGCTATTCTGAGAGCTCTAGGTAAAATTCCACTGATTCAAGACTGCCCAGATTATGCTGACACCCTGGCCATTGGCTCCGTCAGCCCTAGCTTCAAACAGAGAATCCTGGAAGTGGCGAAGGTGAGTGTAACCTGCTAAGCCCCAACCAAGTTGTCTTTGCCATCTTCTTCCTGGTTTCCTCAGGAAGTCCTTCACTAGGAATCCCATTATTGTTTCCACCCCATTTAAATAAAGCACTTAGGCTCCATTTTGTTGTTAGATCTAATCTCCCTCAGAGCTGGATCATCCTGCCGATCCCCCACTTTTCACTTATTTTTGTGTCTTGTCTTTATTTCTTAGATTTCTCATATCTTTAGTATTTATAATCCTCCCCTAGTTCAGGGAAACTGGGTAAACATCATGCAGGTCATGATAGGGGGACACCATATATCCAGAAAATTATTAGAAGACATTTAAAACTTAAACTATTATAGTATGCAAGGTGGCTTAGGGTTGAAAGAAAAGGATAAGAGTGGGGTGACTGAATTTTTCTTTTGAAATAAATGGTTCTTGGCCAACAGAATGTATTTATGAATGGTTTGGCATGTGCTTTACTGAGATTATATATGAAGTGGGAAGAGGTATAGATGGGATAGCTAACTTACTATTTGTTAGGCATAAATAGATTATTAGCCAGTTTGACTAATCCTGGATCCCTTTGAAGATTCTAAAATCTAATCATTATCTTATTTTGTAATAGATATCTGCTGAACATGACACAATGAAACAATAACTTCAAACAGTCAGAGACACAATTGCTTATAAGCTATGGGCTCACCACTTAATGAGAATTACCTTATATGTAGTGAAAAGTCGATAAATGTGAGCCCAAACAATCCTAAGATGAGAAGCATAAAAGTGCACATGACTGATATAATCCAACTTTCTTTAATTTTATTGGAGGGACAGGGTATTGGTTAGAATGGCTTTTTCTGGCTATCAGAATTATACGAGTTCTAGGCTTTGGAGACAGATATGGAATGCTAAAGTAGTAAGGCAAAAAGCAAAGCGTAGTAGAGCATGATGACCACACACCTGTAACCCCAGTTGCTTGGGAGGCTGAGGCAGGAGGATGGTGAGTTCAAAGGCAGTCTCAACAACAGTGGGATGCTGAGCAACTCAGTGAGACCCTGTCTCTAAATAAAACACAAAATAAGGCTGGGGATGGGGCTCAGTGGTCAAGTGCCTCTGTGTTCAATCCCTGTACCCACTCCCCTGCCACCTCCCCAAGAAAAAGCAAAGGGTAGACTTTAAAAGTATATAAGCTATTCAATAATGGTGAATGGATGAATTTGAGAGGATTCTAAGGACTGTATTGAAAATACATGTTGAAGTCACATTCGAAGGTCATTAAGGACCATATTAAAGCATTTAGCCTTGATATAGAAAGCATGGTTATTTGAGGAAAAAGCAAAGCATGATGAGAGTTATGCATTAAGAAGAATGGTCTGCAAGCAGAAATAGAAATTGGGTTGAAACAGAGGGAGTGCAGAAAATGGGGCAAACACCTCACAGCATCGCACTACAGAACTTAAGGTAAGAAGTAATAGATCAGAGCTTTCCATCTAGACTCTATTCTGAACTTCCTTTTGCTTAATCACTGAGCTATCATCACATCTTCCTAGGAGCTGCCTTTTCTTAAAAGGAATACATAATAACTCTACCATTTAATATAGAGGCTCTCATCCTTGAGTGTGTACAAGGATCTGAAGATCCTTTCAAATAGGTATATACAGGATGTCACCTTCAGAAATTCACATAGGGAGTTCTAGGATAGGACTCATGGAGGTGTCACTAATTCCCCAAGCAACTCATTGTAGCTGACCCATGAAATCATAACCTGAAAAAAATTGATTTAAGAGTTTTAAAACAATTTTTCTCTACTATATTTTCTCTGTAAGATATGGTCCAAAAATAACTAATTGCAAATGTTGTCTCATTGAACTTTGGACCTTTTCTATTTATGATAGTCAGCTTTCCATTTCTTTAACCTGAGCTCTCTCAAGTTTTATACTTGAGATAGTAAACTTATAAAATGTTCTATATCGCTCCACACTCTTGGAGTTTCCAATCCATGAACAGTTGGCTCCATAGTTTTGGGCCTATGCAAGAGAGCATATCATGTAGCAGAAGCATGTAGCAGAGCAAAACTGTTCATCTTGTGGCTAGGAAGTAAAAGAGAGGAAGACAGAGGAAAGGACTAGAGCCTCATTATTGCATTCAAAGGGCACTTACCCTAAAGACTTAAAGACCTCTTGCTAAACCCCATGTCTTAAAAGACTTACTCTCAATAGAGCAATACTAGAGACTAAATAAACCTTTGGGTAACACTTAAGATTCAAATTATAGAACTATTTAAAAGTATTGATTGTAAATGAACAAATTATTAAATCAATCATCTCATGTCATAAATAATAAAATATTCATAAATTCAAAAGTTTTAGTACTACCTGTAACTCATTGTCCTTAAGAATTTGCTAGTTTGTGCGGAGATCTAGATTTTCATGTCATATTTGTCTCCTTTCATCATTCTTCTCAGGAACACAGAATTATTCAGATTTCATGTAAGAGTTGGAAATAGACTGTGTTCACTTGCCAATGAATCCACTGAATGCTTTCTGTAAATTTAAAATAAAGCTAACAAGAAATGCCACCCCTTACACTATTGAATCTTGGCTTCCCACACTTAATCACAAAACACACATGTGATGGAAATTCTCAGTGTTCAGGCCAGAATCCCTTGGTTTCTGTGTACTTTGCTTCCTTCAGCTCACATCTTCAACTTGTTTGGGAGGAATGTCCTTGAATGATCAGAGACCTCTTGCCCACAAACATGAGGAACCACAGGTGCCAGGGCATTTACATTCTTCTAGGATAGTTCTTAGCCAATGACTGACTCATATGAAATTAAGAAAACCCAGACCCCTCACTAAACCTGGGAAAAATTTTGAGTGCTGATCTGCAGTTTAGGACTTCCATGTGGGATCAGACTAAGACGAGATGTTGCCTGTAATCTCACCTGGTTGGCTTCCTTCCATTTCATACCCTATTTTCTCCATTATATGTTTCTCCTGAGAACACATCCTTGGTGAATGACATGTAGAAAGGGTCCCTGACTTTACATCTGTGGGTAGGGATTTATTAATGAAGTTTAAATAGGGAAGTCCTTTTATTCCATTCACCTAACTCTAGATTGCTTTCACCAGACCCTAAATCCTCCCATTATTTACTCCTATGATTTAATACTAAAGATAGATTTGATGGAAATGCAACATGTTGCCAGTTAAAGATGAAAATACTTTGATTTTTTTTTATTTGTCAGTTTCATCATATAATTATCTCAGAAGAGTCACAACTGAGAACAGGCTAATATTTGAGAGGTGTCCAGGAAAGTCTGGCAACGCTGACAAGTTTGTCTGCAAATTTCCTTTTTTCAAAATCGATCAAACTCAATGGCTTCAGATATGCCTCTTCAACACTTAGGAGAAGATCTGTTAGATATAAATCATAAAGAAACCATTTGATTTTATCCATTCATCTACTGAAGGGCATCTAGGTTGGTTCCACAGTTTAGCTACTATGAATTGGGCTGCTATAAACATTGATGTGGCTGTATCCCTGTAGTATGCTGCTTTTAAGTCCTTTGGGTATAGACCAAGCAGAGGGATAGCTGGGTCAAATGGTGGTTCCATTCCCAGATTTCTAAGGAATCTCCATATTGCTTTCCATATTGGCTGCACCAATGTGCAGTCCCACCAGCAGTGTATGAGTGTACATTTTTCCCCACATTCTCACCAAAACTTACTGTTTTTGTTTTCATAGTAACTACCATTTTAACAGGAGTGAGATGAAATCTTTTTTTTTTTTTTTTTTTTTTACCAGCAGGCCATTAATCATTTATTCAAAGTTATATATTTATATGTGTTTGCATAATTTTTAATTTATAGTTTTTTTGATTAGTAAGATGAAATCTTAGAGTAGTTTTTATTTGATTTCTCTAATGGATTAAAAAAAGTGGCATATATACACATGAAATATTACTCAGCAATAAAAGAGAATAATATCATGGCATTTGCAGGTAAATGGGTGGAGTTGGAGACGATAATGCTTAGTGAAGTTAGCCAATCCCCCCAAAAATAAATGCCAAATGTTTTCTCTGATATAAGGTGACTGACTCATAGTAGGGTAGGGAGGGGGAGCATGAGAGGACCAGATGGTCTCTAGATAAGGGCTAAGGGTAGGAGCGGAAGGGAGGGGACAAGGGGTTAGCAACGATGCTGAAATGTGATAGGAATCATTATCCAAAGTACATGTATGAAGACATGAATTGGTGTGAACATACTCGATATACAACCAGAGATATGAAAAATTGTGCTGTATATGTGTAATACGAGTTTTAATGCATTTCGCTGTCATTTATTATTTTAAAAAATCAAATAAAAACCTCATTTGATATTAGTGATCAAAATCTACTTTAATCAAGCTCTATCGATGGTATAAATGCATTTCTTAGGCAATTGATCAAATAATTATAAATTTCTAAATATATATGATCAATACAAGTCTTTTAAAAACTAAGCAATTTTTCATTATATGTCTTAATTTTCATTCAAGTCTTTTCCCAACTACAATCACTTTTCTGGCTCTTCCAAGGATCTTATTTGAGCTAAAGTTGGAATTGATCCCTTTCCTTACCAATGCCTCCTAAGTGTGCTGAAATCTATTGCCTAACAATGTTTGTCTATTTACTTTACCACTACTTTCTAATTCCTATGCCTTTCTTGGATGTTGACTCTCTGGAATTGTACTGTCATCCTGTGATTGATATGACTGCTGATGCTTTCCTGGATTCACTTGTCACCATGACCCAAATACATATCCAAATAAAGACTCCCATGCCATCTACCCACTAGTATGGGATCAGAGGTCTGATCTCCTTGTCTCTGCACCTGATATTTCTGGCTCCATTCTCCAGAACTGTAACCTCCAATCAGATAATTCCTCTATGGCTTACAGCTCAAGACCAGTGTTTCCTGAAGTGAGATCTGTGGAAAGCTGGTAGTTGAAGATAATTATAGGTATTACATGAAAACAAAATTTTGGGTAAAGAATCTCAATATAAAATACATTTGAGAAATGTCAATTTAAACTATTTGAAGGCCAACTCTTTTAGTCTCCATATCCCAGATATGCCTGAAACCCCACAGTAAACACAAGCAAGGATCCCACTGAAACATGCCAACCAAAAATAGGAGTTTAAACTGAAAACAGAAATAATTGAAACATGGAACTCTCATTCTTGCTACATGTTTCTCAAACTTAATATATTACATTTAATTTTCATTTTAAAATTTCTGAATTACATAAGCAATTCAAAGCAGCTTTCACATTTACAAATAAAAGTCTCCTTTCTTGGACGTAGAGAAACTGAAATCTCTTACAGGAATTTTGGATTTTTCTATTTCCCTTTATAATTCCAACAGTCTTTTTTTTGTGTGTGTGTGTTTAAAGCTCTGTTGTTAGATTCATAAAAATTTAGTACTATTATTTTCTCTTGATAAATTTGTTGTTACATTATGAAGTGACTCTATTTATCCAGATAATACACTGTTTAGAAATCTAATTTACGGAAATGTAGTAATCCAGATTTATTTTAATATATATCTATATGCATATGTTTTTACCATCCTTTTATTTGAATCTATGTTTGCATTTATTTTAAGAGGTTTCTTTTAAACAGAAAATGGTTCACCATTTTAATTTTATCCAATCTGACAATATCAGTTTTTATTTTATTTGGCATATACACCACTAAAGTTTAATGTTATTTCTGGTATGATTGACTTCACATCTATCATCTTGCTATTTGAATGTTATTTATCTTATTTGTTCTTTGTTCCTTTTTCCTTTTTTAAAATTTTTCTGGGTTGATTTGGGCTTTTAAATGATAATGCCATTTTATCATCTATGTTGACTTTTAAGTAACTACTTTTTATTTTGTTATTTTAGTTGTTACATAATCTGTGATATATATCTTGAAATTATCACATTCTGCCATCAAAGGAGAAGCAAGTTCACATATATTTTAATGACCCACAGTTTAGTTCCTTTACACTCTGATGGGATTTGTGGCTGCTACTGTCATATATTTTAATTCCATAAGTTTTTTTTTTTAACAACTGACAGCAGAATGTACTACAATTCTTATTACACATATAGAGACAGTTTTTCATATCTTTGTATAAAGTATGTTCACGCCAATTCATGTCTTTATGCATGTACTTTTTTTGCATTACAATTCTTATTACACATATATCCCACAATTTTTCATATCTCTGGTTATATATAAAGTAGGTTGAAGTTCCAATTAGAGTCATGTACTCTAAATAATGATGTTCATCACATTCCACATCCTTGCTAATCCCCTACCTTCTTCTCCCTTTCCCTCCCTCCCCTCTTCCCTATTTAGAATTCATCTATTCCACAAGTTTTATATACCACACATTACACTACTAATATTTTTGTTTATACACAATCTATAAAATTTTAAGTAAAATGTCCTTTCTATTTAGTTATGAACTTACTGTTTCCCGTGTGAATTCATCTATTTTTATTCCTATAATAAACTACCTGGGGCTGAATACTTATAAATAAAAGATGTTTATTTAGCTCAGAGTTCTGGAGGTTGTGAAAGTCCAAGATGGGGTGGCCCCAACCCATTGGTTCAGGCTCTGATTAGGGCTAAATGGAATATGGCCTCATTGGGAGACTGTGGGAGCAAGAACTTGCACAGCAAAACCGGAAACCAGAAGAGGGGAGGGGCAGTCTTACAATCTCCCACTAGGTTCCAAACCTTAAGAGTGCCACCATTTCTCAACATTGCTACTGGTGAGCAAATTCCCTATATATGAACCTCTGGTAGAAAAAGAAAAAATCATATCCAAATCAAAGCACAGTGGTCTTTGTGTATGTAGTTTTCTTGATGTTATGTTTCTTATGGTTAAAGAACTTTCTTTCACAATCCTTGTAAAATTAGGCAGCTCTTGATGAACTCATTCAGGCTGTGTACTTCAGAAGTACTATCACATCTTTATTTATTTAAGATTTTTGTAAGATATCAGAAATCTATTCCAATCCTCTTCTGAATTTTTTCTGAACATAATGAAACTTTCCTCTGGCTACTTTTAAGATTTTTCTCCTCATCACTGATTTTAACCAATGCTGTTATGACATATTTGATGTAGTTTCTTGTAATAGGGATTATCATGCTTTTGGATTTGCAGTATGGACTTTTTAAAAAGATTTTAAAATTTAAAAATTTGTCAGGTGTCAATCTAAATATTTTGTAAAATCTAACATTCATTAACTTTTCAAGTACTTTTCTGAACTTTTTCACTCTTCCCCAGACTTTAAATTCACATGTGAGGTCAATAACACTGTCCCACAACTCACTGGTCTGGAGTTCTGTTCAGTTCTTTTTCATTTGTTGTTTTCTTTAGAATAGCTTCTATTGCTATATTTTCAAGTTCACTAAGATTTTCTTCTGCAATGTCAGTCATTAATAAGAGCCAACATATTTTTCATCTCTGTCTTTGCACTTTTCATTTCTACACTTGTATTTAGGGCATTTTGATATTTTTCATGGTGCTACTTAACATATTCAAAACTTCTTTGGCTTCTTCAATGGACAAAATATAGTCAATAATTAATTTTAATAATTTCATATATTGATTTAGTCATTCATGTTTATTCCACATCAGTCTATTGTTAAAATTTTCCCTTGACTACACACAATGTTTTCTTGCTTCTGAGCATGTGTGAAATTTTTCAGTTCATTCGGGCAGTGTGATTTTACTTGGTTGAATGTGGAATATTTTTTCTCTCATACATACAAACACACACACGCAAGCTTTATTTTGGAGGGAAGTTTGACTTTCTCTAGATCTGTTTCTATTCTGTATTATTTGGAATTAGAGCCACATGTGGTCTAGGCCACAGACAGAACCCAGCGTGCATTCTGCATCATGCGCTACAATCTTGAAGTTAATTTAGTCAATAAACTGGAAGAACTGTGCTTCTAACGTATTTTGTTTCCTATTTCTTAGGGATTACTGTCCTTAAGTACCTGATTTTCAATATCTTCAGAATCATTTTATGTGTTTATTGTTTTTTAAGTTGTTTCAGACAGGAGAGTAAATTTGTCTCTGTTATTTCACCTCAAGGAGAAGTCTCTATCTAATCACCTTAATAAATATAACACACTAAATTTAACATCCCATGGAATAAAGCAGTAGCTCCCCAAAAGACACTCTTTTAATGTCCACTCTCATAGAAAGCATGGGAGCTTAGAAATCAAAACACTATTTATGAGTTCATTAATTATCATGAGTGTTTATGATGCTTTTTGGATGTTTATAAAGATTATTAATACATTTACTTAACAAAAACCTAGGAGTAACACAAATTATATTAAATCTTAATGAATAAGTAAAACCTATAATTTAGTGTTTTTACTAAATAAGTTCCTTATTTGTGATCATATTAAAAAAATGGAAAATAATTGATACCAATATCTATAAAGTTTAATTGTAGTCTAATGCTTTTTAAACAATTTGAACCCAAATTTTAGGTGTTTTAGTTGTGCTAGAATCAATAGAATATTTAGAAAGATAATAAGCAAAAACGAAATTCTTATAATTATCAAATAATTGAAAACCTTAAAAAATCAGAATATTTTAGAAATTTTATAATAATGATATACAATGTTATAGATAAGAAAACAAGTAATTTGGTAAATTTCCTAGACAAATTATGATTTACTAATATTAGTAACAATTACATGTTATATAATTGAATTATTTTGCATAACTTTGGATATCTTCATTTATCTAAATTACAAATATGCTGTCTCAGGGTAGATAATTATGTCAAATTCAATTCAGGAAGATTATACAATTAAAAGTTGACTTCATTATTTTCTACTAGCTCATAAAATTACCAAAAATTACAGAAATTATGAAATTGTGAGATATTATCTTTTAAAATTGTCCTTTTTACTTATATTTTATCTTTCAGTTTTAGCATCTCATTTCAATTACATATCTGAAAAATGTGACTTAAACAATGTAAAAAATCTTCCTCAAGTTCACATACCTAGTAATTATTTGAAGAGTTGTCTTTTTTAAAATATTAATATATTTAAATATATTAATATTTAAATATTAATTTATAATATATATTTCACATACATATTATCATTAAGAAGATTTTATACGAACCCACTTCCTATTCTGTACTCTTCATGAATTTAGCTGTAGGTTAAGTAAATATACTAACATTCATGTGTTATGCTATTGTAAAATGTATAAAAATAAATTTAAAACAAATATGGTGAATATAGAAAATTTAAATTTCCAAAATGACCAACTTCCTTGTGTTTGATTTTCTTGAATAGTCCATGGAGTCCATGATCCCCATATTTTTTGACCCCTGTTCAGGACAATAAGAAGCCAGTGCTTGTTCAATATGTCCCTTATTAGGGTTGTGTAGTTGCATACTAATGTATACTCATATTCATGCCAAAGCTCATAAGAAATCCATGAACTAAAATGTATATTATCTTATAATAATGGAACAGAAAAGGACATAAAGTAAAAACAGAAACCAATACAAAGTATGGGCTTTAGTTTATAACAGTGTAAAAACACTGACTAGTTAATTGTGACAAATGGCCACACTAGAGAAGACATTATCAATGGAGATTATTGGAGTGACACACTGTTTCTGTTCATGCAAATATTGTAACGTAGACAAAGCTTATCAAATAAAACCAATCAGTGAATACGGCACAGTTCCTTTAATTGACAAATGTCAGACGATGTCCTAAAGGAGTGAGTGAATAGAAAATGAAAAGGAGAACATTCCAGTTTTAAATTCCTAAAGTGAGAGGATGAAGAGAACTTTGTCAAGAATGCAAATGAAAAGCACACAGTACACAAAGAACAATGACAAAGATGTTTTAAATAAACCATAAAGAAAACAAAGATTAAATATACGAATAATTGAGAATCCTAATGAAGTGCATGAAAGAAATAGGCCAGAAAAAGGGATAAAATATCAGGAAAAACTGTGTTTTCTAACTTAAAATGGATATTGAGAGCATCTTTCAAACACCTAGCTTCATTAAGTGCAAGTTAGACAGAAGATAGTTCACACTCAGAAATATCAAGTGAGAATTTTGGATTCTGTAGTGAAGTAAAAATCTTACAAAATATCCCAAGCAGGAAATAGACCTTTAAAGCTTATAAAATTGAAAAAAAATTAAATAAGTCTTCTTGTCTGCAACACTAAGTATTTTGAAATCCCAGAACTCTATAGTCAAGCAAGATGTCTTTCTTCTGTGAAGTCAATGAAAATATTGCCCAATATACCACTGTGCAAAAGAATGAAGAATGTTTTATAACAAAATGGAAACGCTCAACAGGATAGAAGACATCAATAGCTTCATGGAATCAGTTTAATGTGAACATTTTTATAGATGTGGCCAGAATCATAGAGGCCTCCATGGGTAAAGCTGTAAAAACACAGAAATTCACATATATGAGTAGAGAACAGGAGGTACACTTTTCGTCTTTGCACTGCCAGTGCCCACATTTAACAGGGAGTGCTCCTAAGAGGGAAGTTTTCTGTTCCAACATTATTTATTTTCCAAAAGTCAAAGAACAACCCAAAATGTAACCCTTACTACACAAGAGAAATTTTATATACTGTATTTAAATATGTTTATTTGTATTTGAAACTGAAGGAATTGATTAGGAATAATAATATCGGATAAGAGATTAACTCTGACAGTGCAAATATATATAGGCCTTTCCATTTACATAGGGTAAAGAGGAAAGAAAAAAAATCTATAAATACTAAAACATTGATTATACAATGATCACATTTTTATGTCAAACAAAATGAGAATTCAGCAAATCATAATCTGTAAATAATTGTAGTTGCAAGAAAAATAGGAATTATTTTAATTTTTGGAAAATTAGAAAGCATGTTGCATGGGTAAATCTGCAGCTGGCAATTGTTACATGGAATATAGCTAATTAAGGTAATTGTTGGAAATATAAATCATGATTGCTGGGGATGTTTTCTCCCCAAAACTGTGAAAAATAGATTGAATAAGTCAGAAAAGCAAATCAAAATCATTGACGTAAATAAAAGAGAATACCAGGAAATTCTCCATACTCCAAAAATAAAAAATATGGAAGATAGGAAAGTGAAAAAAAAAAGAAAAAAAAGAAGAATTAATTTGGGAAATCTATTCTATAGGAATCCTTATGGTTATTATAGAGGTAAAAACTGAGAAATATATTTTTTCCTGAAAGTTTATTACTTATAGTCTATTTCCTTTGCAAACTTTATTACATATGTATGACTACTATATATATATATATATATATATATATATATATATATATATACACACACACACACACACACACACACACATACACACACATATATTTAAGTTTCTAAGTATAATTACTTTTTAACATAAAAATTATTAAGTGTTAAATATTATGTATGGGGCATGTTTTATATTTTTATTGTATAGTTTGATATATAGAAATTCCTTTCAAAGGAAGCCACATCCAGCAATTCCTTTTTATGATTTTTATCTGTTTTTTGTTTGTTTGTTTGTTTTTTCAATAAAGAAATCCATTCCTTGTTTGCAGTTGTGAAACGATTTTGCCTTCTTAAAATTACACGGTTTCCTTTCATATTTAGATTTTAAATCTATATAGAATTAATGTTTGTTTATAATATATAGAAAAATTTAATTCTCACTTTACAAAGAAAGAATGGATGATAATCAGTAACTCCAAGACAACATATTTAGAAATCTCTTGCCCATTGACCCCCTTATATGTGATTGTGTAGGAGTGAGTTCCTTGTGTATTTGAGTCTGTCTATAATACCTCTGTTCACCTACATTTGTCTATATATCTTTGACCAACCTTGTACTCTTAATAATTATAACTTCATCATAAATCTTGATATTTTGTACTGAGATTCCTCCCTGTGTATTTTTACATAAAATTACCTTAGATACTGTTAGTTCCTTTTACTTCCCTCTAACTTTAGGTTAAAATAATTAATTTAAGTAAATATACATGTATACACACAAATTCACATACTATTGGATATTACTATTAAACAAGTTTGGAAGAATTTTTGTTTTGATTATTGACCATTTGAGCTATGAACTTGTATTTCCACCATTTATTTAACTTTTGAAATCTTTTTAGGTATATTAAAAAATACATTTTTACAGCTTTTTATAGTAAGTTTTCTAGACGACTTGTATTATTGCTGTCATTCAAACTGGGGTTTATTTTTTTTTCATTATTTTAAATTCCATATATTTTTGCACTAGTGGTTTTGATTTTTGTTAAGCCCATATCCAACAGTCTGCCTAAGCTCTGTGATTAATTCTAATAATTTATTTATGTATTCTATCAATGTGTCTTCATTCATAATGATCATGATCTATACAAAATAACTGAATTTTGGTTGTTGATTTTTTTTGCTTTCATGTGAGTATGATTTACTTCTTTGCCTCTGTACTGAATATCTAATTTTGAACAGTTATGGTAACAGTCACATATTTCTAGTTCTTAACATTAAAGGGAATATTGTCAATCTTTCACTATGAAATATTGCTTACTACCGTTTTTTGTAGATAGACCTTATCAGATTAATGTATAAAATATTAAAACATTTCTTCAAAGAAACGTGGAAGCCAAAATAAAAAAAAATGACCAATAAATCATGAGTAATGTTGTTTCTGCCAGAATAGAAATGATAAAAACTATATAGTTGCTATAGTTACTACTTTAAATGATAGATTGTGGAAAATTGTTCTCTCGTTAATTGGTTTTTAGAAATGACATGGACAAATTTCTAGAAAGTATACCTGTAAGTATGGTTTCTAGTGACTTAAACAGGTTTATCAAAAATGACTTCTTAAAGCCTCATCGAGATTTTTTTATGTTAAACAATTTAATCTATAGAATTTCAGGTCCTCATCCCTAGATTAGGGGGTCTTCCCACTTGAATAAATGCTGGCAGTAAGCAGGAAACATCACAGAAACTCCGATATCCTCCTTTGGAAACTAACATTCCATATATTTACTAATTTAAAATACTTAGAACATCACTTTTTGTTTAAGTCTGTACAAGGTTTTGGGTGAAGTCCAGAATCTAAGAATATTTTTAAAAATTTTAAATAACTTACAAACTAAACTTCTTGTCTCCAAGAAGAATAATTTAAGTATAGGTGATCTCTAAAGGAAACACATTATTGAAAGTGGAAATTTCTGTTTGCCTAATGAAAATAAATCAGAGTGTGCTACTACTAATTGTGTCAGTGATGACTGTGTCAAATAGATCTTTAAAAATACATGAGCAACCTACTCCTATTAAGATTATTTTTGAATACTTCTAGCAGGAGCACTTCTGTTTACACTTCTGTTTAAACCACAGTTACACCCATGATTATTACTCCTAGCATAATTTTCTGTGTGTTTGGAGTCTTTATGAAATAGAGATTAAATAAGTTAGTTATGGGAGCAAAAAGGAAAACTACTTTTTGGAACACAGTAGCAGAAAAAGAATCTGCTTCCAGCTACTTCACTTCTTAAATTTATTTCATATGATACTGCACTCTACTGAATTTCCTTCCCAAAACTGTTATTTGATGCTGCTTGTCAATTCTTTAGAACAATCCCATCTCAGGTTTCAATTTGAGACACTGAATTTCTGTTTCTTAAAAATAAATAAATAAATAAATAAATAAATAAATAAAGGAAAAGA
>NC_135321.1:52396928-52411928 GCF_048772815.1 Callospermophilus lateralis
TCTTTACATGTATATATTATGTCAATTCTCTTTTTCATCCTTCCATCATATAGATGTATGTAGTATTATCATTTATTTCTATTTGACTATGTGCCCCATGAAGAATAAATTGTATTTCGTTGATTTCCTGTCCCCGGGTATTCAGTGTTCATGCAAATAGATAAGAATATGAATGGCTAATGGAAGAGAGAAAGTGGAAAGGAAAGTTTTGTGTTAAATGTAGATAATTGATTCAATGTTGGAGATGTTTACTGGAAGGAACTGAGAGCCACCTATTGAAACAAGACACTCAGTGGCAAGCTTGCAATGCATTTTGGAGTTCACAGAGTTTTAGGGCCACAATGGGAGGGGTAGATGAATATATAAACCAGTTTCAGAATTTAAGTGACTCTCCAAACCAAGCTACATCAGCACCATAGCATATACTCAGAAGTAATTGAAGAGATTCATACATATTATTGCACAGTTGAAATTGTACTATTTATTCCTTTACTGCATCTCTAGTAATTGTGTAATTTATTTACTTCAGCTCAAACAATAATCTTAATTTTACATTTGTAATCCATGAGGAATTTCACTTTCTGTTCTTTAAACTAACAGGAAGAGTTCTGCTACACACACACACACACACACACAAAAAAAAAAAAAAAAAAAAGAAAGAAAGAAAAAGAAAGGAAAAGAAAAAGAAAGAAAGAAAGCTACAGTACAGTCCAGCTTTGATTAACATTGCAAATTTTCAAAAGACAAGAATGCTAATACTTGAATTACATATTTTATTACAGCTATTTACATTATGGCAACTAAAAATTGAAGTAGAAAATACAAAGTTAATTTACACTAATTTCTGCCAAGTTTTCTTGAGAAAAATATTTGAAGTTCAGTTTATTCCAAAGAAGATTTTTAACAGAGTCTCAAAAATGGTGGTGATGATAAAAAATAAAAACAAAACAAAACAAAAAACTACAGGTATGTTATATTAGAGAAGAGTTAATCTATGAATACTTATCTTACATTCCCACATTTCCAAATTATTCTATTATTAAACACAAAAACTCTATGTGTGTAAATTCTCATGTTTGATAAGACAAACATGATCTATCATTATTCTTAATACTAGTGAGAAAACAGGCTGACAAAAGTTCATTGAACTGTGAAAGTTCACAAAGTCAATAAATCATGCAACTGATATACAAACTGTTTTTAATTGTACATAAATAAACTTAGAAGAGCCTTACAATCCTGCTAAAATACTTAGTTTAAAAACTTTTCCAAACTGTTTGTGAAGAAAGATCAAAAAAACTTACTCTACACAAATAAAGAAATGTTCATTTTTCAGTGTCTAGTAAGCCCAGGCCTTTTTGAGCTTGTTCCCCATTTATTCTGAATAATTCTATGTACAATAGAACCCATAGGATAATATTCAGGTTGAAAAAGAGGGTAGAAATTTTAAGACAAAAGAAAACAAACAAAAAAAGCCACTAAATATTCAAGACAATAATGCTGAGGTCTTCAAGTATCATGAATAAGAAGATTTGGGGCAAAATTGTAGTAAATTTTAATTTTAACATTAGAGTTTTAGTCAGGTTTCTATTACTCTGACGAAATACTAAGAAAAACAACTTAGAGGAGGAAATATTAATTATGGATCACAGTTTCAGAGGTTTCCATCCATGGTCACTTGGTTCCCTTGTTTCTAGGAGTGTGGTGACGCAGAACATCATGTTGTGATAGAAAAAAATCTCCTGGTGGCCAGGAAGCAGGGGCAGGGGGAGTAGTGAGGGACAAGATGGTCATGCCCCCAATGATTGTTCCTCCAAGATTTTCCACCACCTCCCAACAGCTCCACCAATTGGGAACCAAACCTTCAACTCATGAACTTTGGGTGACAGGGTGTTTTAGTCAGCTTTTTGTCACTCTGATCAAAAAACCTGACAAGAACAACTTAAGCAAGAAAAAGTTTATTTCAGCTCAGGCTTCCAGTGGTTTAGTCTATGGTTTGCCAACTCCACAGCTCTGGGCCCAAGGTGAGGCAGAACATCACAGCAGAGGATATGACAGAGGGAAGTAGCTCAGGACTCAACAGCTGGGAAGCCAAGAGAGCTTTGCTCACCAGGGCCAAAATATAAACCCAAAGACATTCCCCAAGTGACCTACTTCCTCCAGCAACACCACATCTGTTTACAGTTACCATTCAGTTAATCCATATCCGTAGATTAATCCACAGATTAGGTCACACCTGTAATAATTGGATCACTTTACCTCTGAACATTCTTGCATTATCTTATGTAGGAGCTTATGGGGAATAGGGTGCAGTGAATCTATTATGGGTTTGTTTGAGCCATATCGAGGCAGAGAGGCTGCTATTCTGAGAGCTCTAGGTAAAATTCCACTGATTCAAGACTGCCCAGATTATGCTGACACCCTGGCCATTGGCTCCGTCAGCCCTAGCTTCAAACAGAGAATCCTGGAAGTGGCGAAGGTGAGTGTAACCTGCTAAGCCCCAACCAAGTTGTCTTTGCCGTCTTCTTCCTGGTTTCCTCAGGAAGTCCTTCACTAGGAATCCCATTATTGTTTCCACCCCATTTAAATAAAGCACTTAGGCTCCATTTTGTTGTTAGATCTAATCTCCCTCAGAGCTGGATCATCCTGCGGATCCCCCACTTTTCACTTATTTTTGTGTCTTGTCTTTATTTCTTAGATTTCTCATATCTTTAGTATTTATAATCCTCCCCTAGTTCAGGGAAACTGGGTAAACATCATGCAGGTCATGATAGGGGGACACCATATATCCAGAAAATTATTAGAAGACATTTAAAACTTAAACTATTATAGTATGCAAGGTGGCTTAGGGTTGAAAGAAAAGGATAAGAGTGGGGTGACTGAATTTTTCTTTTGAAATAAATGGTTCTTGGCCAACAGAATGTATTTATGAATGGTTTGGCATGTGCTTTACTGAGATTATATATGAAGTGGGAAGAGGTATAGATGGGATAGCTAACTTACTATTTGTTAGGCATAAATAGATTATTAGCCAGTTTGACTAATCCTGGATCCCTTTGAAGATTCTAAAATCTAATCATTATCTTATTTTTGTAATAGATATCTGCTGAACATGACACAATGAAACAATAACTTCAAACAGTCAGAGACACAATTGCTTATAAGCTATGGGCTCACCACTTAATGAGAATTACCTTATATGTAGTGAAAAGTCGATAAATGTGAGCCCAAACAATCCTAAGATGAGAAGCATAAAAGTGCACATGACTGATATAATCCAACTTTCTTTAATTTTATTGGAGGGACAGGGTATTGGTTAGAATGGCTTTTTCTGGCTATCAGAATTATACGAGTTCTAGGCTTTGGAGACAGATATGGAATGCTAAAGTAGTAAGGCAAAAAGCAAAGCGTAGTAGAGCATGATGACCACACACCTGTAACCCCAGTTGCTTGGGAGGCTGAGGCAGGAGGATGGTGAGTTCAAAGGCAGTCTCAACAACAGTGGGATGCTGAGCAACTCAGTGAGACCCTGTCTCTAAATAAAACACAAAATAAGGCTGGGGATGGGGCTCAGTGGTCAAGTGCCTCTGTGTTCAATCCCTGTACCCACTCCCCTGCCACCTCCCCAAGAAAAAGCAAAGGGTAGACTTTAAAAGTATATAAGCTATTCAATAATGGTGAATGGATGAATTTGAGAGGATTCTAAGGACTGTATTGAAAATACATGTTGAAGTCACATTCGAAGGTCATTAAGGACCATATTAAAGCATTTAGCCTTGATATAGAAAGCATGGTTATTTGAGGAAAAAGCAAAGCATGATGAGAGTTATGCATTAAGAAGAATGGTCTGCAAGCAGAAATAGAAATTGGGTTGAAACAGAGGGAGTGCAGAAAATGGGGCAAACACCTCACAGCATCGCACTACAGAACTTAAGGTAAGAAGTAATAGATCAGAGCTTTCCATCTAGACTCTATTCTGAACTTCCTTTTGCTTAATCACTGAGCTATCATCACATCTTCCTAGGAGCTGCCTTTTCTTAAAAGGAATACATAATAACTCTACCATTTAATATAGAGGCTCTCATCCTTGAGTGTGTACAAGGATCTGAAGATCCTTTCAAATAGGTATATACAGGATGTCACCTTCAGAAATTCACATAGGGAGTTCTAGGATAGGACTCATGGAGGTGTCACTAATTCCCCAAGCAACTCATTGTAGCTGACCCATGAAATCATAACCTGAAAAAAATTGATTTAAGAGTTTTAAAACAATTTTTCTCTACTATATTTTCTCTGTAAGATATGGTCCAAAAATAACTAATTGCAAATGTTGTCTCATTGAACTTTGGACCTTTTCTATTTATGATAGTCAGCTTTCCATTTCTTTAACCTGAGCTCTCTCAAGTTTTATACTTGAGATAGTAAACTTATAAAATGTTCTATATCGCTCCACACTCTTGGAGTTTCCAATCCATGAACAGTTGGCTCCATAGTTTTGGGCCTATGCAAGAGAGCATATCATGTAGCAGAAGCATGTAGCAGAGCAAAACTGTTCATCTTGTGGCTAGGAAGTAAAAGAGAGGAAGACAGAGGAAAGGACTAGAGCCTCATTATTGCATTCAAAGGGCACTTACCCTAAAGACTTAAAGACCTCTTGCTAAACCCCATGTCTTAAAAGACTTACTCTCAATAGAGCAATACTAGAGACTAAATAAACCTTTGGGTAACACTTAAGATTCAAATTATAGAACTATTTAAAAGTATTGATTGTAAATGAACAAATTATTAAATCAATCATCTCATGTCATAAATAATAAAATATTCATAAATTCAAAAGTTTTAGTACTACCTGTAACTCATTGTCCTTAAGAATTTGCTAGTTTGTGCGGAGAT
The DNA here is from genome assembly GCF_048772815.1 of Callospermophilus lateralis. Lineage (NCBI taxonomy): Eukaryota > Metazoa > Chordata > Mammalia > Rodentia > Sciuridae > Callospermophilus > Callospermophilus lateralis. Next base: position 52,401,822 of record NC_135321.1, read on the forward strand.
CTAGATTTTCATGTCATATTTGTCTCCTTTCATCATTCTTCTCAGGAACACAGAATTATTCAGATTTCATGTAAGAGTTGGAAATAGACTGTGTTCACTTGCCAATGAATCCACTGAATGCTTTCTGTAAATTTAAAATAAAGCTAACAAGAAATGCCACCCCTTACACTATTGAATCTTGGCTTCCCACACTTAATCACAAAACACACATGTGATGGAAATTCTCAGTGTTCAGGCCAGAATCCCTTGGTTTCTGTGTACTTTGCTTCCTTCAGCTCACATCTTCAACTTGTTTGGGAGGAATGTCCTTGAATGATCAGAGACCTCTTGCCCACAAACATGAGGAACCACAGGTGCCAGGGCATTTACATTCTTCTAGTATAGTTCTTAGCCAATGACTGACTCATATGAAATTAAGAAAACCCAGACCCCTCACTAAACCTGGGAAAAATTTTGAGTGCTGATCTGCAGTTTAGGACTTCCATGTGGGATCAGACTAAGACGAGATGTTGCCTGTAATCTCACCTGGTTGGCTTCCTTCCATTTCATACCCTATTTTCTCCATTATATGTTTCTCCTGAGAACACATCCTTGGTGAATGACATGTAGAAAGGGTCCCTGACTTTACATCTGTGGGTAGGGATTTATTAATGAAGTTTAAATAGGGAAGTCCTTTTATTCCATTCACCTAACTCTAGATTGCTTTCACCAGACCCTAAATCCTCCCATTATTTACTCCTATGATTTAATACTAAAGATAGATTTGATGGAAATGCAACATGTTGCCAGTTAAAGATGAAAATACTTTGATTTTTTTTTATTTGTCAGTTTCATCATATAATTATCTCAGAAGAGTCACAACTGAGAACAGGCTAATATTTGAGAGGTGTCCAGGAAAGTCTGGCAACGCTGACAAGTTTGTCTGCAAATTTCCTTTTTTCAAAATCGATCAAACTCAATGGCTTCAGATATGCCTCTTCAACACTTAGGAGAAGATCTGTTAGATATAAATCATAAAGAAACCATTTGATTTTATCCATTCATCTACTGAAGGGCATCTAGGTTGGTTCCACAGTTTAGCTACTATGAATTGGGCTGCTATAAACATTGATGTGGCTGTATCCCTGTAGTATGCTGCTTTTAAGTCCTTTGGGTATAGACCAAGCAGAGGGATAGCTGGGTCAAATGGTGGTTCCATTCCCAGATTTCTAAGGAATCTCCATATTGCTTTCCATATTGGCTGCACCAATGTGCAGTCCCACCAGCAGTGTATGAGTGTACATTTTTCCCCACATTCTCACCAAAACTTACTGTTTTTGTTTTCATAGTAACTACCATTTTAACAGGAGTGAGATGAAATCTTTTTTTTTTTTTTTTTTTTTTACCAGCAGGCCATTAATCATTTATTCAAAGTTATATATTTATATGTGTTTGCATAATTTTTAATTTATAGTTTTTTTGATTAGTAAGATGAAATCTTAGAGTAGTTTTTATTTGATTTCTCTAATGGATTAAAAAAAGTGGCATATATACACATGAAATATTACTCAGCAATAAAAGAGAATAATATCATGGCATTTGCAGGTAAATGGGTGGAGTTGGAGACGATAATGCTTAGTGAAGTTAGCCAATCCCCCCAAAAATAAATGCCAAATGTTTTCTCTGATATAAGGTGACTGACTCATAGTAGGGTAGGGAGGGGGAGCATGAGAGGACCAGATGGTCTCTAGATAAGGGCTAAGGGTAGGAGCGGAAGGGAGGGGACAAGGGGTTAGCAACGATGCTGAAATGTGATAGGAATCATTATCCAAAGTACATGTATGAAGACATGAATTGGTGTGAACATACTCGATATACAACCAGAGATATGAAAAATTGTGCTGTATATGTGTAATACGAGTTTTAATGCATTTCGCTGTCATTTATTATTTTAAAAAATCAAATAAAAACCTCATTTGATATTAGTGATCAAAATCTACTTTAATCAAGCTCTATCGATGGTATAAATGCATTTCTTAGGCAATTGATCAAATAATTATAAATTTCTAAATATATATGATCAATACAAGTCTTTTAAAAACTAAGCAATTTTTCATTATATGTCTTAATTTTCATTCAAGTCTTTTCCCAACTACAATCACTTTTCTGGCTCTTCCAAGGATCTTATTTGAGCTAAAGTTGGAATTGATCCCTTTCCTTACCAATGCCTCCTAAGTGTGCTGAAATCTATTGCCTAACAATGTTTGTCTATTTACTTTACCACTACTTTCTAATTCCTATGCCTTTCTTGGATGTTGACTCTCTGGAATTGTACTGTCATCCTGTGATTGATATGACTGCTGATGCTTTCCTGGATTCACTTGTCACCATGACCCAAATACATATCCAAATAAAGACTCCCATGCCATCTACCCACTAGTATGGGATCAGAGGTCTGATCTCCTTGTCTCTGCACCTGATATTTCTGGCTCCATTCTCCAGAACTGTAACCTCCAATCAGATAATTCCTCTATGGCTTACAGCTCAAGACCAGTGTTTCCTGAAGTGAGATCTGTGGAAAGCTGGTAGTTGAAGATAATTATAGGTATTACATGAAAACAAAATTTTGGGTAAAGAATCTCAATATAAAATACATTTGAGAAATGTCAATTTAAACTATTTGAAGGCCAACTCTTTTAGTCTCCATATCCCAGATATGCCTGAAACCCCACAGTAAACACAAGCAAGGATCCCACTGAAACATGCCAACCAAAAATAGGAGTTTAAACTGAAAACAGAAATAATTGAAACATGGAACTCTCATTCTTGCTACATGTTTCTCAAACTTAATATATTACATTTAATTTTCATTTTAAAATTTCTGAATTACATAAGCAATTCAAAGCAGCTTTCACATTTACAAATAAAAGTCTCCTTTCTTGGACGTAGAGAAACTGAAATCTCTTACAGGAATTTTGGATTTTTCTATTTCCCTTTATAATTCCAACAGTCTTTTTTTTGTGTGTGTGTGTGTTTAAAGCTCTGTTGTTAGATTCATAAAAATTTAGTACTATTATTTTCTCTTGATAAATTTGTTGTTACATTATGAAGTGACTCTATTTATCCAGATAATACACTGTTTAGAAATCTAATTTACGGAAATGTAGTAATCCAGATTTATTTTAATATATATCTATATGCATATGTTTTTACCATCCTTTTATTTGAATCTATGTTTGCATTTATTTTAAGAGGTTTCTTTTAAACAGAAAATGGTTCACCATTTTAATTTTATCCAATCTGACAATATCAGTTTTTATTTTATTTGGCATATACACCACTAAAGTTTAATGTTATTTCTGGTATGATTGACTTCACATCTATCATCTTGCTATTTGAATGTTATTTATCTTATTTGTTCTTTGTTCCTTTTTCCTTTTTTAAAATTTTTCTGGGTTGATTTGGGCTTTTAAATGATAATGCCATTTTATCATCTATGTTGACTTTTAAGTAACTACTTTTTATTTTGTTATTTTAGTTGTTACATAATCTGTGATATATATCTTGAAATTATCACATTCTGCCATCAAAGGAGAAGCAAGTTCACATATATTTTAATGACCCACAGTTTAGTTCCTTTACACTCTGATGGGATTTGTGGCTGCTACTGTCATATATTTTAATTCCATAAGTTTTTTTTTTTAACAACTGACAGCAGAATGTACTACAATTCTTATTACACATATAGAGACAGTTTTTCATATCTTTGTATAAAGTATGTTCACGCCAATTCATGTCTTTATGCATGTACTTTTTTTGCATTACAATTCTTATTACACATATATCCCACAATTTTTCATATCTCTGGTTATATATAAAGTAGGTTGAAGTTCCAATTAGAGTCATGTACTCTAAATAATGATGTTCATCACATTCCACATCCTTGCTAATCCCCTACCTTCTTCTCCCTTTCCCTCCCTCCCCTCTTCCCTATTTAGAATTCATCTATTCCACAAGTTTTATATACCACACATTACACTACTAATATTTTTGTTTATACACAATCTATAAAATTTTAAGTAAAATGTCCTTTCTATTTAGTTATGAACTTACTGTTTCCCGTGTGAATTCATCTATTTTTATTCCTATAATAAACTACCTGGGGCTGAATACTTATAAATAAAAGATGTTTATTTAGCTCAGAGTTCTGGAGGTTGTGAAAGTCCAAGATGGGGTGGCCCCAACCCATTGGTTCAGGCTCTGATTAGGGCTAAATGGAATATGGCCTCATTGGGAGACTGTGGGAGCAAGAACTTGCACAGCAAAACCGGAAACCAGAAGAGGGGAGGGGCAGTCTTACAATCTCCCACTAGGTTCCAAACCTTAAGAGTGCCACCATTTCTCAACATTGCTACTGGTGAGCAAATTCCCTATATATGAACCTCTGGTAGAAAAAGAAAAAATCATATCCAAATCAAAGCACAGTGGTCTTTGTGTATGTAGTTTTCTTGATGTTATGTTTCTTATGGTTAAAGAACTTTCTTTCACAATCCTTGTAAAATTAGGCAGCTCTTGATGAACTCATTCAGGCTGTGTACTTCAGAAGTACTATCACATCTTTATTTATTTAAGATTTTTGTAAGATATCAGAAATCTATTCCAATCCTCTTCTGAATTTTTTCTGAACATAATGAAACTTTCCTCTGGCTACTTTTAAGATTTTTCTCCTCATCACTGATTTTAACCAATGCTGTTATGACATATTTGATGTAGTTTCTTGTAATAGGGATTATCATGCTTTTGGATTTGCAGTATGGACTTTTTAAAAAGATTTTAAAATTTAAAAATTTGTCAGGTGTCAATCTAAATATTTTGTAAAATCTAACATTCATTAACTTTTCAAGTACTTTTCTGAACTTTTTCACTCTTCCCCAGACTTTAAATTCACATGTGAGGTCAATAACACTGTCCCACAACTCACTGGTCTGGAGTTCTGTTCAGTTCTTTTTCATTTGTTGTTTTCTTTAGAATAGCTTCTATTGCTATATTTTCAAGTTCACTAAGATTTTCTTCTGCAATGTCAGTCATTAATAAGAGCCAACATATTTTTCATCTCTGTCTTTGCACTTTTCATTTCTACACTTGTATTTAGGGCATTTTGATATTTTTCATGGTGCTACTTAACATATTCAAAACTTCTTTGGCTTCTTCAATGGACAAAATATAGTCAATAATTAATTTTAATAATTTCATATATTGATTTAGTCATTCATGTTTATTCCACATCAGTCTATTGTTAAAATTTTCCCTTGACTACACACAATGTTTTCTTGCTTCTGAGCATGTGTGAAATTTTTCAGTTCATTCGGGCAGTGTGATTTTACTTGGTTGAATGTGGAATATTTTTTCTCTCATACATACAAACACACACACGCAAGCTTTATTTTGGAGGGAAGTTTGACTTTCTCTAGATCTGTTTCTATTCTGTATTATTTGGAATTAGAGCCACATGTGGTCTAGGCCACAGACAGAACCCAGCGTGCATTCTGCATCATGCGCTACAATCTTGAAGTTAATTTAGTCAATAAACTGGAAGAACTGTGCTTCTAACGTATTTTGTTTCCTATTTCTTAGGGATTACTGTCCTTAAGTACCTGATTTTCAATATCTTCAGAATCATTTTATGTGTTTATTGTTTTTTAAGTTGTTTCAGACAGGAGAGTAAATTTGTCTCTGTTATTTCACCTCAAGGAGAAGTCTCTATCTAATCACCTTAATAAATATAACACACTAAATTTAACATCCCATGGAATAAAGCAGTAGCTCCCCAAAAGACACTCTTTTAATGTCCACTCTCATAGAAAGCATGGGAGCTTAGAAATCAAAACACTATTTATGAGTTCATTAATTATCATGAGTGTTTATGATGCTTTTTGGATGTTTATAAAGATTATTAATACATTTACTTAACAAAAACCTAGGAGTAACACAAATTATATTAAATCTTAATGAATAAGTAAAACCTATAATTTAGTGTTTTTACTAAATAAGTTCCTTATTTGTGATCATATTAAAAAAATGGAAAATAATTGATACCAATATCTATAAAGTTTAATTGTAGTCTAATGCTTTTTAAACAATTTGAACCCAAATTTTAGGTGTTTTAGTTGTGCTAGAATCAATAGAATATTTAGAAAGATAATAAGCAAAAACGAAATTCTTATAATTATCAAATAATTGAAAACCTTAAAAAATCAGAATATTTTAGAAATTTTATAATAATGATATACAATGTTATAGATAAGAAAACAAGTAATTTGGTAAATTTCCTAGACAAATTATGATTTACTAATATTAGTAACAATTACATGTTATATAATTGAATTATTTTGCATAACTTTGGATATCTTCATTTATCTAAATTACAAATATGCTGTCTCAGGGTAGATAATTATGTCAAATTCAATTCAGGAAGATTATACAATTAAAAGTTGACTTCATTATTTTCTACTAGCTCATAAAATTACCAAAAATTACAGAAATTATGAAATTGTGAGATATTATCTTTTAAAATTGTCCTTTTTACTTATATTTTATCTTTCAGTTTTAGCATCTCATTTCAATTACATATCTGAAAAATGTGACTTAAACAATGTAAAAAATCTTCCTCAAGTTCACATACCTAGTAATTATTTGAAGAGTTGTCTTTTTTAAAATATTAATATATTTAAATATATTAATATTTAAATATTAATTTATAATATATATTTCACATACATATTATCATTAAGAAGATTTTATACGAACCCACTTCCTATTCTGTACTCTTCATGAATTTAGCTGTAGGTTAAGTAAATATACTAACATTCATGTGTTATGCTATTGTAAAATGTATAAAAATAAATTTAAAACAAATATGGTGAATATAGAAAATTTAAATTTCCAAAATGACCAACTTCCTTGTGTTTGATTTTCTTGAATAGTCCATGGAGTCCATGATCCCCATATTTTTTGACCCCTGTTCAGGACAATAAGAAGCCAGTGCTTGTTCAATATGTCCCTTATTAGGGTTGTGTAGTTGCATACTAATGTATACTCATATTCATGCCAAAGCTCATAAGAAATCCATGAACTAAAATGTATATTATCTTATAATAATGGAACAGAAAAGGACATAAAGTAAAAACAGAAACCAATACAAAGTATGGGCTTTAGTTTATAACAGTGTAAAAACACTGACTAGTTAATTGTGACAAATGGCCACACTAGAGAAGACATTATCAATGGAGATTATTGGAGTGACACACTGTTTCTGTTCATGCAAATATTGTAACGTAGACAAAGCTTATCAAATAAAACCAATCAGTGAATACGGCACAGTTCCTTTAATTGACAAATGTCAGACGATGTCCTAAAGGAGTGAGTGAATAGAAAATGAAAAGGAGAACATTCCAGTTTTAAATTCCTAAAGTGAGAGGATGAAGAGAACTTTGTCAAGAATGCAAATGAAAAGCACACAGTACACAAAGAACAATGACAAAGATGTTTTAAATAAACCATAAAGAAAACAAAGATTAAATATACGAATAATTGAGAATCCTAATGAAGTGCATGAAAGAAATAGGCCAGAAAAAGGGATAAAATATCAGGAAAAACTGTGTTTTCTAACTTAAAATGGATATTGAGAGCATCTTTCAAACACCTAGCTTCATTAAGTGCAAGTTAGACAGAAGATAGTTCACACTCAGAAATATCAAGTGAGAATTTTGGATTCTGTAGTGAAGTAAAAATCTTACAAAATATCCCAAGCAGGAAATAGACCTTTAAAGCTTATAAAATTGAAAAAAAATTAAATAAGTCTTCTTGTCTGCAACACTAAGTATTTTGAAATCCCAGAACTCTATAGTCAAGCAAGATGTCTTTCTTCTGTGAAGTCAATGAAAATATTGCCCAATATACCACTGTGCAAAAGAATGAAGAATGTTTTATAACAAAATGGAAACGCTCAACAGGATAGAAGACATCAATAGCTTCATGGAATCAGTTTAATGTGAACATTTTTATAGATGTGGCCAGAATCATAGAGGCCTCCATGGGTAAAGCTGTAAAAACACAGAAATTCACATATATGAGTAGAGAACAGGAGGTACACTTTTCGTCTTTGCACTGCCAGTGCCCACATTTAACAGGGAGTGCTCCTAAGAGGGAAGTTTTCTGTTCCAACATTATTTATTTTCCAAAAGTCAAAGAACAACCCAAAATGTAACCCTTACTACACAAGAGAAATTTTATATACTGTATTTAAATATGTTTATTTGTATTTGAAACTGAAGGAATTGATTAGGAATAATAATATCGGATAAGAGATTAACTCTGACAGTGCAAATATATATAGGCCTTTCCATTTACATAGGGTAAAGAGGAAAGAAAAAAAATCTATAAATACTAAAACATTGATTATACAATGATCACATTTTTATGTCAAACAAAATGAGAATTCAGCAAATCATAATCTGTAAATAATTGTAGTTGCAAGAAAAATAGGAATTATTTTAATTTTTGGAAAATTAGAAAGCATGTTGCATGGGTAAATCTGCAGCTGGCAATTGTTACATGGAATATAGCTAATTAAGGTAATTGTTGGAAATATAAATCATGATTGCTGGGGATGTTTTCTCCCCAAAACTGTGAAAAATAGATTGAATAAGTCAGAAAAGCAAATCAAAATCATTGACGTAAATAAAAGAGAATACCAGGAAATTCTCCATACTCCAAAAATAAAAAATATGGAAGATAGGAAAGTGAAAAAAAAAAGAAAAAAAAGAAGAATTAATTTGGGAAATCTATTCTATAGGAATCCTTATGGTTATTATAGAGGTAAAAACTGAGAAATATATTTTTTCCTGAAAGTTTATTACTTATAGTCTATTTCCTTTGCAAACTTTATTACATATGTATGACTACTATATATATATATATATATATATATATATATATATATATATACACACACACACACACACACACACACACATACACACACATATATTTAAGTTTCTAAGTATAATTACTTTTTAACATAAAAATTATTAAGTGTTAAATATTATGTATGGGGCATGTTTTATATTTTTATTGTATAGTTTGATATATAGAAATTCCTTTCAAAGGAAGCCACATCCAGCAATTCCTTTTTATGATTTTTATCTGTTTTTTGTTTGTTTGTTTGTTTTTTCAATAAAGAAATCCATTCCTTGTTTGCAGTTGTGAAACGATTTTGCCTTCTTAAAATTACACGGTTTCCTTTCATATTTAGATTTTAAATCTATATAGAATTAATGTTTGTTTATAATATATAGAAAAATTTAATTCTCACTTTACAAAGAAAGAATGGATGATAATCAGTAACTCCAAGACAACATATTTAGAAATCTCTTGCCCATTGACCCCCTTATATGTGATTGTGTAGGAGTGAGTTCCTTGTGTATTTGAGTCTGTCTATAATACCTCTGTTCACCTACATTTGTCTATATATCTTTGACCAACCTTGTACTCTTAATAATTATAACTTCATCATAAATCTTGATATTTTGTACTGAGATTCCTCCCTGTGTATTTTTACATAAAATTACCTTAGATACTGTTAGTTCCTTTTACTTCCCTCTAACTTTAGGTTAAAATAATTAATTTAAGTAAATATACATGTATACACACAAATTCACATACTATTGGATATTACTATTAAACAAGTTTGGAAGAATTTTTGTTTTGATTATTGACCATTTGAGCTATGAACTTGTATTTCCACCATTTATTTAACTTTTGAAATCTTTTTAGGTATATTAAAAAATACATTTTTACAGCTTTTTATAGTAAGTTTTCTAGACGACTTGTATTATTGCTGTCATTCAAACTGGGGTTTATTTTTTTTTCATTATTTTAAATTCCATATATTTTTGCACTAGTGGTTTTGATTTTTGTTAAGCCCATATCCAACAGTCTGCCTAAGCTCTGTGATTAATTCTAATAATTTATTTATGTATTCTATCAATGTGTCTTCATTCATAATGATCATGATCTATACAAAATAACTGAATTTTGGTTGTTGATTTTTTTTGCTTTCATGTGAGT